>NC_133223.1:3332346-3342346 GCF_040436345.1 Pagrus major | reverse complement strand
TATTATTTCAAATAAAAATCATTATTTCTAACCTCGTCAATGTCTTGACTATATTTTCTATTCATTTTGCAACTCATTTGATGAATAAAAGTGTGAGTTTTCATGGAAAACATGAAATTGTCTGGGTGACCCCAAACTTGTGAAAGGTAGTGTATATACAGATACAGTTCTCCTCAACATTACTGGCTATGGATGGGTATCATTAGGATTTTATCGATATACAACTCAACAGAGTAGCAGCGGTCGAGTGAGCTACAGAGTGAATGAAGAGAGCAAGAGGCGGCATTGCGAAAAATATTTTCTGATTGTGTCACTGCAGTTAGGTTCTAAAGGAAAAAAATCTGTGAGAAGCTGCCTCAGTGCTGGATTTAGTTTGATTGTTAAGCTATAGATTTGGTGCATTCATACATTGAGTCAGAATGTGTCGTTCAGAAATTCACAGTTCCAGTTTCAGAGCGCTCAGAGCATCCTCTGTATGGAGGATTTTTTGGTCATAGTAAATAAGTAATAATAAAATTCAAGTCAAAATAGAAATTAAAAGTGAAATAAATACAATTAAAAGGTCATTAATATTTCTCTGTCTCTGTCTCTGTCTCTCTCTCTCTCTCTCTCTCTCTCTCTCTCTCTCTCTCTCTCTGTCTCTCTCTCTCTCAGATTGCCTCGAGCCAACAACAAGACACAAAGTGGCTGGAATGTTGGTGAGAACTATTATTAGCACAGGGTTGCCCATAAGAAATTAAAACACACCCAGGTTTGTTACCACTGTTCTGACCTTCTTGCAGTAAAGATGATATGCTGTGAGGAGCTGTCTGACACAGCTGTCAACAGATAACAGCAATAGACTAATTTCACAGCCGACATTTTGAATCTGTGCAGCAGGAAGGCAGTGGTGAAACAATGTGGAACTATGGCTCTGTCCATGTGTCCCAGTGAGCCTTGCAAGCAAAAATGTCTTCTGTGAAACAGGTCTATTGATCTTTCAAGGTTCTAGAGTCAAGGTAGCACATGGCATTGTTTAGGAAAAAAACAGAAAACTTGCTTTTCCATTCAATTAATGTTCATCGCATATGACTCCAACATGCACAATCAGCAGAAGATGTGTGAGAAATAAACTCAGATTCATTTAAAATTCAAGTTAGTTTAATGCGAGTTACTGTTTTCTGTATGATGTGTTCTGTAGGACGGTCTTGTTAAGGTGGGATGGATGGACTGCACCTCACAGGAACAGCTCTGTGAGAGTTTCCAGGTAAGGCTTGGCATTACTGCTATACTACTCATACTACTACTGTAAGATGCTAACATGTTTTTATTCATCGCAAATACTCACTCGTCAGTTTTTCGGTCATTTTCCTCACCTGATTCTTTGCTAGTTGGGTATATAGTAGGGCTACATGATATACTGTTTCAGCATCGACAAAACAATGTGCGCATGGACAATAATGGCATCGCTGGACATGCAATGAGCACCAGAATCCAACACCAGCAAAACTATACAGTGATTTCTAAATTTTTTAATTTAAAATGTTCAATTCCCCCAGCCGCCAGTGTGTTTTCTGGTCAGTGGAGGAGAGATACATCAGGTGTCTTCACACGAGATTGTGTTGAAAAGTCTGTGTCATTGTAAGAAGCTCATGGTAAAACATAAGCCTTGTTTCCTGTGTTTTTGCCAGTAGAGGAAAATTATCTGTTCAATGTGCAGTGCTTGAAGTGGGAAAACATAAGTGGCACTACTCTCTTGTTGGTACTGGTGGCGGGGACTTTGTTCATAGCGGCACAAAGGGGCCACAGAGCTGCCACTCAGGACTGTTGGACGGCAATGTCCAAAGGCCAGACCAAAGATGTTGTTGGATGTGCGTCCTTGGCCACTGTCTGTACTTATAGTGTGTCACACAAATGAAGCGACAGACTGACTGACTGACAGAGAGAGAACAACAGGCAGGGAAGAATGGAAACCTAATTGTGTTGGATATAATAATAATAATAATTATATAAAGTGTATATATATATGTGTGTGTGTATATATATATATGTGTGTGTATATATATGTGTGTGTATATATATATGTGTGTGTGTATATATATATGTGTGTGTGTATATATATATGTGTGTGTGTATATATATATATGTGTGTGTGTATATATATATATATATATATATATATATATATATATATATATATATGTATATGTATATGTATATATATATATATATATATATGAAATCGTGCTCGTGCGAGCTTTTTCCCATTATTAATGGGAAAAAGCTCGCTTTTGAAAAAGTTCGGTCTGAGACCAAATTCATCCAGAACAGCAAATAGTTAGTTCCATTCAACATGATCAAATACTTTCTCTGCATCAAGAGAAACAACACATTCAGGGACTTTTTCAGAGGCCAAATAAATGATATAAATGAATGGTCGTATTTTAAAGTAGGAGTGTCTGCTTTTAACAAAGTGGGTTTGGTCTTTGGATATAATTGTAGGGAGGATGTTCTCTAGTCTACGAGCTAGGACCTTTGCTAAGATCTTAGCGTCTATGTTTATGAGGGCGATAGGCCTATAGGAGGTGCATTCGGTTAGGTCTTTACCCTTTTTTGGCAATAAGAGTGATACAAGCCTTGGAGATCGATAGCGGAAGGTTATCTTGTCTGCAGGATTCAGATATGACTGAACTCAATTGTGGGGAGAGTAGCAGAGAGAATTTCTTAAAAAATTCTGCCAAATTTAAAAAAAAATTGGGACCTGGACGCTTGCCTGACTGCATTGTGGAAATGGCTACAACAATTTCTGACTGAGATATTGGCTCTTCCAACCTCTTCCTGAAGGAAGGTTTGGGAATATTGAGACTTTGTGTGCAGTGGGAATGTGTAAACTCTGTATTTACACCAGGGTCAATTGAATCTACAGTAGACCCAGGTTTTTAACACCTCGGCTTGGCTTAGCTTTGATCTAAATGTAAGTCCCAGGTGAACACGCTTAATTCTGCTGCGCAAAGTGATGAAGCATTATCAACATCCGGTGGTGGTGCGTAAACAAGGAAGGAATTTGGGATGCGGTCTATTCAAGGATGTTTTATTGCTGGACAAAGCGTTGGAGGCAGAGCCCCGTTCATTCCCATGAAAGCTGCTCAGTGGCGTTTTGAAGCCAAAAAGGCTTGACTTCATCTGCCTTATCTACCTATACTATCTTGTCACAACAAAACACTCATGAAGTTTGGTTAAATAATGAATTTATTATAAGTCTTCTGAAAATGTGACTAAATCTGTTGGGTCAAAATATACATACAATAATCCTGGTATTTGGTTAAATGTCAGATTGGCCATTTTCACTTTATTTAGGCACTTTCGACTTTCGTCATCCACAAGCTTCTGGTAGAATCTACAAGCAATGTTTTGATTCATTAATAGGTTAGCATTATTAGATTAGCAATATAGTTGGAGTTGGAGTTTGATTTGTCTGTGAGTCATTTCACCCAGACTTTCTGTGTAAAATTCAAATTCAACATTGTGGCTTTCTCAAGGGACAGCGTTCAGGCTCATGTGACGACTCTGATTCGTGACATAAAACGGTGACGTACAACTTTTGGCTTTTGAAGCCAACAACGCTCAACTTCCCTGCTATGAAAATACCATGATTGCCGACCAATCCGGCTAACTTCCGGTTTAATGCGTGGCTAACTTGAATGGGGATAAAATAATTTTATCATGTGACTCTTCTAGACTTTGCAAATGTTAATGGACCGGATGGCTCAAATTATGACCATGAAATTAGTCATCTTTTGTAACTTCTTTCACAATGGGTCTATTGTTGTTTTCTCTTCTGTTACCAGCACATGTGTTTCTAGCACATTCATGACGTGAAACGTGATGTCAGTGACGTTCTTAACGTAGCCTGCGGGAAGTGAGAATGGGGCCAATAGGCTATTTTTAGCAGGTGTCCCCATGTAGACACGCTAATTTTGGTGGAAAAGCAGTAAGAAGGGTAGTGTGTTTCCCCTCCAGCTCCAGTCAGCAGTCAACATAGAATAAAAACACAGAGAGGTCAGCACAGCGATTGCTGCTGCAGCTGGTTGACACACAGGAATGAAGATAATATCCACTTTTTAATCCCAAACTTTTCAAAGTAATCCCTGAGCCTTCTTCCTGCCAGTAAATGGTGCTGGATCAGAGCAGAATCCGAAGTGACTCTAGGTGTTTATTCTCCAGACAGTCTGGCTCTAATCAAAATCTCTAGCTCTAAGCAGCTGAGCAGCTCCTTCCCTCTGCTTGCCTGGCCAAAGTGGCCAAAGTTACATAATGTACGTTTAAATGCTTTTAATGGGAAGCTACAGCAGTAGGAAATATTGGGTTTGCGTTAGCACAATAATACATCTCAGATAGTGGCTTCTTTTGTAGATTGTAAATGGTAACACTGGTGTTGTCGCAAGTTTATTAACTGGTGGAAAAATTCTGCATCCCTGATATACCCAGCAGTAACAGCAGTAGTAGTGTTAGTGGTAAGGGTACATTACTTATTGCAGTATTAGTATTATTCTCTAATGCTTCTGCTGTATTGCAGGTGACCACTGGAGCGACTGCTTTGTTCCCACCTGGGAGTTCTTTGGATCAAAAAGGCAGTGTACTGGTAATACACCGAACACATGACTGCTTCTATTTAGACAGCATAGTAATCTCAGTACTGTGTGTAGCACTGCACACTGACTCAATGTCCATATGTTCCAGTGGCTGAACACTCTTGACAGTAAAGAGATTTACAATCAGGTCATCAACCACCTACCTGATCTGCAACTGCTGACCAGTGACAGCTTCCAGGTACACACACTACAGAACACACACTCTTATACCCTAGAGCTTTAGTTACATATCAGAACTCTACAATACATGCCAAAATTTACATCCTTTTAATTATATGTAACTTCTTGTCTCCAGAGGAAGCTCACCCATCATCGCTGGTTGGTGAGTTTTACGTTTGGAGACAGAACCTCCACCTCCAATGAGTACAAGAAGCTACAAGCTTTGCTCCGAAATGACCACATACAGGTGCCACTCTTTCTGTCTATCTGTCTACCTATCTCTCTTTTCCTGCCTGTTTTTATTCTAACTGACTGTCTTTCTCTCTAGGTCAGCAGAGTCGACTGTATAGCAGACTCAGAGTTGTGTCAGTCTCTCTTCATCCATAAACCTTGTGTTGCTGTCTTCAAAGGACTAGGAATCCATGACTTCGAGATCCACCACGGTGAGTACTATATGTAGACCATACCTTACTGTCCTATTACCTTTATGCGTTCTGCTGTATACTAGAGATACCACCTTGATGAAATTTTCCCACTGGTTAAAACGGTTCCTGTGTTTGTTTGTGACACATTAAAGATGATATCACGGCAGTTTAACGCAGCATTACCATGACAATCAGCTATGAATCCAGCCTACATTTAAGGCGTACTTCAAAAACAAAATTGAGTAAAATACCTGGTACCAAAAGTGAGCCTAGTTGAGCCAAGCTGTACCATGCTGTAGAAATGAGACTTAACAGTGTTTGTCTTTTCCAACAGACCTGCAGTGCTAACCATCATGGTTTTCTTTCATTGGTGGTCAGCCAGTTTATACGTTAACAAGTTAACTGACGTTAACGTTAACTGACAAACAATTCTAATGTTGAGATGTATTCTGCTAAAAAAAATTAAGGGAACAGTTCAATCACACATCAGATCTTGATGAACGAATTATTCACGTTGGAAGTCTCTTAATGTACACTGTATAATTTGTTGAGAACAAAGTGACCTAACAATGGTCAATGGACAGTGTTGGGGGGAAAAAAATCCCACTTAAACCTGCTAAGATTGGGCTTTTGTGTGCAGTGCAAATGTGTACACTCTGCATTTACACCCGGGTCAATTAACTCTGCAGTAGACACAGGTTTTCATCACCCTGGCTCAGCTCAGCTTTGATCTAAACGTAAGACCCAGGTAAACACGCTAAATTTCACAGCACAAAGTGTTAACACGTTTTCAACATCCGGCGGTGGCGCGTAAATAAAGAAGGAATTTGCGATGTGGTCTATTCAAGGATGTTTCATTACTGGACACGGCGTTGGAGGCGGAGCCCCGTTTATTCCTATGAAAGTTGCTCAGTGGCTTTTGAAGCCAACAACGCTCACTTCCCTGCTATGAAAATACCATGATCGCCGACCGAGCCAGCTAACTTTCGATTTAATGCGTGGCTAACTTGAATGGGGATAAAATAATTTAATTGTGTGGCTTTTCTAGACTTTGCAAATGTTAATGGACCGAGAAGCCTTGAAGTGAAAATGGGGTCAATATGTGATTCTTAGCGGGTGTACCTGTGTTTAAAAATCTGTGTATTGTGCATAAGCAGTATTACATACACTTGTAAAGACCATGTATATCATGGCAGTCTTGAGTTCCAATGATTTCTACAACCCTGCTTTTTTGTGATGGAATTAATGAAACACCTACTACTTTGTCACAAAAAACAATCATTAAGTTTGGCTAAATATTGCATTTATTAAAGGTCCTCTGAAAATGTGACCAAAGGGTTAGGGGTTAGGGTTAGGCATATCAATATGATTTAAGAGAGGTCTATAAAATACCTAAAAAATATACTATGTCAACTAGTGTTATCAGCACAAGAACTGTTGAGGAATATTTAGACAATGGTTTTGTCATGTTAGAATAATTCACAGACACTATCATTTCATTCTGCGCGTGTCCTCGCACAGAGCGAGACTGAACACAGGAGCTCAGCTTCGTGGCTGAGACACGAACTAGGGGATGCTGCCGTTGCGGGCGGGTGCGCCTGCAGTTATAAAACGATTATTAGACTAAAACATTGAAATATGCCAATTCTGATATGTTCATATACTTAAAACGGACGGAGCAACCTAACGCAGACAAGTCAGCTTACCGTTTTTAGGTGATATGCCATGTTTGTAGTCGAGCTGTGATTTACAAACTGTTGTTTGCAAACTTTGCATTTGACTTTTTTTCCATTTTCTATTTTTATAAAATGCTGCCACACTGCTGATGTCTTTGACATGGTAGAATAGGAATGACTAAATGAAACGCTTAAAAATAAATAAATATTTAACAAACCACCGGACCTAGGCCTTCTAGTACGTTCTTCAATCTGTTTGTCTGTAGTGGGTTCGGCTAATCCAAAATAGTGAAAACAAGGGAGGTGTTCTGAAGACACACTGTTACCTGTGAAACAGGGGTGCTCTGAAAACACCCCCATTAGAACTTGGTACTTTCCTCCTGATGAAGTCAAATATGCCATATGCAGGACACACAGCATTGGGATGGAGAGGACCTGCTGCGTGTTTACGCACTGCCATAGCAGCATGGAATTAACACGCCAAAAATCGACCAATCAGAATTTTGGTCGAGCCAGAACGTATCGACCAATAAATCGACCAGTCGACTAGGAGATTACAGCCCTATTCAAGTCTAATGGACAGTAACAGCTCTTTCACCCACCTGTTGTGAGATGGAGGTTGAGCGTGTTTCCAATTAAGGAGTATGAGTCGCCTGGCCAACAGGGTGGTAAAGGCAAGAACAGTCTGCATGACTTTAGTGGTAATAGGCTGCAAGGGGGCACCAAATAAGGCCAATAGAGGTTCAGGAGTGATAGTAGTATTATATGCTGTGCTAATGGTTTTGAAGATATCGGACCAGAATGTGGCAAGCCTGGGACAGAACCAGAACATATGGGAATGGTCGGTTGGAGATTGTTTGCACCTATTACATGAGTCAGTTACATTGGGGTAAATCCGAGATAGCCTCAAATTAGTGTAGTGAACCTTGTGCACAACTTTACACTGTAGGAGGCCGTGCCTCGCACAGATTGAACCAACCGTAAGACTTGTTGCCAATAATCATCAGGCAGCGTGGTTCGCAGCTCTTGCTCCCAACAATCCTTGGGGCTGGACGCTGGGCTATCAATAGTAGAATTGATAAGACTGTAAATGCTAGAAATTAGCCGCCTTTGTTCAGGATCAAGAGCCAATAAAGAGTCTACCAGGGTTTCTGGGGGACGAGGGAATTTGGGGTTCTGATTCTGAGTAAAATACCTTATCTGAAAAAAAACAAATAGGTGGGAATTAGGTAAGTCGGAATTCTTTGAGAGCTCAGAAAAGGACATAAAAATCCCTTGGTTGTAAAGGTCCTTAAATTTAGTTATCCCTTTGTCAAACCAAGTCCAAAAGGGTTAATCAGAGCAAGAGGGCAGAAACAGATGATTGTTTACAGTGGGGGAGAGGTCCGAGGCCCTATGAAGGCCTAGACTTTTCCTAATTTGAATCCAGATTCTAACAGAGTTAATTACCACTGGGTTTGAGGTAAAGTTAGAGGCAGTCAAAGGGAGTTGAGAACAAACCAGGGAATGCATAGAGAGTTTAGAGGATGCAAGTTCCATATCCACCCATGTCGTCTCCTGTGTTGTTAATCCAGTATAAGAGTTTATGAATATTACAGGACCAGTAATAGTGTAAGAAATTGTGCAATGCTAAGCCCCAGTGCGATTTTCACTTTATTTAGGCACTTTCAATAGTCATTCACAAGCTTCTGGTAGAATCTAAAAGCAATGTTTTGATTCTTTAATAGGTTAGCATTAATAGATTAGCAATATAGTTGGAGTTAGTCTGATTTGTTTGTGAGTCACTTCACCCAGACTTTCTGTGTAATCTGTGTGTCTTGTAGGTAAAGATGTTTTATACAACATTGTGGCTTTCGCAAGGGACAGCGTTCGTGCTCATGTGACGACTTTGAGACCTGACAACTTTCCTTCAGACAGGAAGGAGCCATGGCTGGTTGACTTCTTTGCTCCGGTTAGTAACTTACTGCTTCAGTCAGAAGTTTGATTGATCAACACACACGCATACACACACACCCACACATACTTGGAATTGTGTCACCTAGTGCTGTGCGATATGGACAAAATCTTATATCTTGATATAGCTAATTTTATATCCCGATAACAATATATATCCCGATATAGTATTTTTTCTTAGAATTATATATATATATATATGTTCAAATCAATCACATCTCAGCACTATTTTTGATAACCATGTGAATGAAAGGCAAATGAATGGCACTTTCTCCTTTTATTCGTGACTTTTTGCAGGACTGTCACAACAAATAAGAATTTGTAAACAAAAACTATTCCAAGCTTTTATGTAAATGTAAAAAAATAAAGATCTTTTACCGGGTAGGACAGCCAGTAGGCCTCGCGGCTGGGTTCTGCTTCTGTATCCGCGTCTGATGTAACGTTACTAGTAACATTATTTTCGTCTTCCATTGCGCTCTCCTCCGTGTCCGCCATGCTGCTTTGCCTCTGTTTACTCCCGGGCGACCGGTGCCGTAAACGAGTCCTTGCGGGTGACGTAAAAATGCTACCACAAAGCAGTAGCGTTGCTGCAGTTACATCGCCTTCATACAATGAACTTGTTTTGAACTCAAAATTTGGATATCCAACGGTCATTCCGACATCGAGTTGTACTTTACACGGCGTATTAAATCACAACCGTAGTGTACGTTAACGTTAGTGTAGCAACAGTGCTAAACAAGTAGCCTACACGTTAAAATTATGATATAAACAACAGAGGGTTATATCCTACGGTACACATTTTTATATCGCACTCCGATATATCGTAATATCGCACAGCTCTAGTGTCACCTGCTCAGGATGCTACTTGTTACTACTGTTTCAAAATGATGATGCCTTCTCCATACCTACACAGATTCCTTGAATGTGACTTTTATATAATTTTTAATAATGAATTATAGGTGTTGCTGACCTTGTTGTCAATGCTAGCAGCTGTTGTGCAGTTAAATTAAGCATTTTATAATGCTTCTACTGCCTAAATGTGCAGAAGGCAAGCTATTATCTAGCAATCTGGGCCAGTTCTCGTGTCTAGTCTCAGCCTAACATGGATAATGCATGAAATATAAACGGTCAAAAAGTAACTTATATTCTGAGCAGT